>NW_024081479.1:834502-846934 GCF_003009895.1 Hyaena hyaena | reverse complement strand
TTTCTGTTTCGGACTCTCTCCTTTTCCCCTCTCACTCCCCGTAGAGGGTAGAGGGGGATCGCCTCCCACCCTGGAGTCTCCGATCCCGGCCCGATTTTATCTTCCCCGGTTCGCACTCACGTTAGAAGGCTCTCTCAGTGGATCTGCGTCTTTTTTCTCCCAATCTCTCAGGTTTTGTAAGGTTTCCAATGGCTTCAGATCTTTTCTGTGTGATGTATGGGCGCTCGTGCAAGTACGGAGCTCCTTACTTCTCCGCCATCTTGCCCTCTCTCCCCAAAATCAAAGTTTTAAATCAACTACAGCTCTCATTCACAACTGGTAGGAGTGTAAATTACAATAATCACTTTAGAAAAGCATTTCAAAGAATCTTTCAAAGTTAAATAATACATACCCTATGACATAGCAAATCCACTCATTAGTTATATACCCAACAGACCACATTCACAATCACCAAAAGACACATACAAGAATGTTCACAGTTCAGAGTGGCAAAATGCTCACAGCCACGATATTGGCTACCAAGTGCCTGGGTGGCTCAGTCGTTTAAGCATCTGACTCTTGATTTCAGCTCAGGTCATGATCTCAGTTTGTGAGATTGAGCCCCCAAAGGGGCTCTGCGCTGACGGTGTGGAGCCTGCTTGGATTCTCTCTCTCCCTCTTTCTACCCCTTCCCCTCTCATTCTCTCTCTCTCTCTCTCTCAAAATAAATAAATAAACTTAAAAAAAAGACAATGACAAGTATCGGCAAGGACATGGAAGAACTAGAACCTTTATAGGGGGCTGGTGGGAAGCACAAATTGCACAGCCTTACGGATAGACCATTTCTTTAAAAAGTTAAAAATAAACTTACCAAATGATGTGGAAATTCCAGTCCTAGGGATACACCCAAGAATATGAAAACATAGGTCCAATTAAAGACTACTGTGTCAATGTCTATAACAGCATTATACATAACAGCCCAAACTGGAAACAATCTGAGTACCTATTAATTAGTGAATAGATAAACAAATGTAGTGTGTGTGTATGTGTATATACATCTCTCCCTACCATGGAATATTACTCACCAATAAAAGGAATGGGTAACTGATACATGATAAAACTTGTATGAACTTGAAAATATTTGCTAGTGGAAGCCAGACAAGACTATATTTTGTAGGAGTATATTTTTCTGAAATGTCCAGAAAAGGCAAATTTATAGAGCCATAAAGCTGATGGTTACCTTGGGCAACAGAGATTGACTACAAACAAGTACAGAAAACTTACTGGATTCACAGAAATATTCTAAAACTGAACTGTGCCCATGGTTGCATAAATCTATAAATTTGCAAAAAAAAAAAAACCTTTTAATGACAAATGGATGATTTTCTTTTTTTCAATGTTTATTTTCAAGAGAGTATACACGCATGATTGGGGGGTGGACAGAGAAAGAGGAAGACACAGAATCTGAAGCAGGCTCCAGGCGCCAAGCTGTCAGCACAGGGCCCAGCACGGAGTTTGAACTCATGAACTACCAGATCATAACTTGAGCCAAAGTCGGATGCCCAAATGAATGAGACACCCCAAGTGCCCCACAAATAGATGATTTTCAATGATACATAAATTATGCCTCTCAAAAGTATTTTTAAAAAGTTAACTAGCAAAGAACAGCAAGCTGGAAGCTATAAATGAAATGTTCGGTAATGTACTGGTAATAGTTGAGGCTGGATTACAGCTAATAAGAATTCAATGGTTTAATTCTTACTTTCATATATGCTTGAACATTTTTCATAATAAAATTTTTTAAATAAATATGAAAACAACTTTTTTTAAATTAGCAGATTTGAAATCTTTACCAAAAATGTATCAATATGTATCACAAGTATGTACCAATAGCAAATAAACACATGAAAATGGTGTTTAACACTATTAACTATTAGGTAAATGCAAATTAGAACTATGATAAATATCACTATGAACCTACTACAATATCTGAAATTGAAAAGATTATATATGCAGTGTTGGGAGAATGTAGAGCAACTGGTAACTCTCATAAACTGCAGATGGGAACATAAAATGGTACAATGTCTTTGGAAAACAGTTTGGTAGTTACTTAAGACTCAGCCATTCTACTCCAATGTTTTTACCAAGAGAAATGAAACCATTTCATACACAAAAATATTCATAGTAGCTTTCTTTCTATTATCTAAAAATAGAAACAACTCAAATATTCATCAAGAGGTAAATGGATAGGGGCGCCTGGGTGGCTCAGTTGCTTAAGGGTCTAACTCTTGATTTTGGCTCAGGTCATGATCTCATGGTTCCCGAGTTCAAGCCCTGTGTGCGGCTCTGTGGTGTTGATGTAGAGCCTGCTTGGGATTCTCTCTCCCTCTCCCTTTCTCTCTGTACCTTCCATTCACACAAGCTCGCTCCCGCTCTCTCTCTCTCTCAAAAGAGATAAACTTAAGAAAAAAAAGAGATGAATGGATATACAAATTGTGGAAATCCATACACTACTCCTCAGCAAAAAAGATAAATGAACTATTGATTCAACAACATAAATTGTAAATAATTATACTGATGAAAAAAGCCAAACAAAAGAGTACATATAATTCTATCTTAGAATTAAAATTCTAAAAAATGCAAACTGATCTATAGTGATAGAAAGTAGATTAATGATTGCCTGAGTAATAATGGGGGAAAGATGACTACTGAAGGTTGAGTGAAAGGGAGGGATTATAATGAGACATTACAATCTTTTGGTAGCTATAGATATGTTCTTATCTTGACTGTGATGATAGTTTCACATGGTATATCACTCAAAAAGGCTGTATAAGAAAAAAGTCATTATAGTGAATACTTGTAGAAGAATGAGGGCAGTAAATAGGGAGCACAGGAGGGATTTTTGGGGTGGTGTTAATGTTGTTTCTTTTTTTTTTTTTTTTTTGAGAGAGCATGGGAGAGTGGGGGAGAGGGTCAGAAGGAGGGAGAGGGAGAGAGAGAGGAAGGTTGGGGGGGGAGAGAGAGAGAGAGAGAGAGAGAGAGAGAGAGAGAGAGAGAGAGAGAATCCCAAGCAGGCTCCACACTCAGCACAGAGCCTGAAGCACGGCTTGATCCCATGACCCAAGGATCACGTATGACCTTAGCTGAAATCAAGAGTCAGACACTCAAATTCCTGAGCCATCCAGGTGCCCCAGTGTTCTGTTTCTTGACCTGGGCACTAGTTTTTTGGATGTGTTCACTGAAAATTCATGGAGGTGTGCACTTACGATATACACATTTTTCTGTATGCATCTTATACATCAATTTTTAAACAGCTTATTAAAAAGAAAATATGGCATTACTATACATTCAACAGAATGTATAGTTTTCAGGTTTTCAGGACGCCTAAGTAGCTCAGTTGGTTAAGCGTCTGACTTTGGCTCAGGTCGTAACTGTGCAGTACTTGAGTTTAAGCCCCATGTTCAGCTCTGTGGCTCTGTGCTGACAGCTCAGAGCCTGGAATCTGCTTCAGATTCTGTGTCTCCCTCCCTCTCTTTGCCCCTCCCCCGCTCATGTTCTCTCTCTCTCTCTTTCTCTCTCTCAAAAATAAACAAACATTTAAAAAAATGTTTTAAAAAGAATGTCACTTTTTAATTTCAGACAATACCAAGTCTTGGCAAATAAGTGGAGCAACTGGAACTCTCCTACATTGCTGTTGAGCACGTAAAGTGGCATAATCACTTTGGAAAGCCAGCTCTAACTACCAGAAGCACTAATACACATAACATACCTGAGGACCCAGCAGTTCTACTCCTACATGTATACCTAACAGAAATGCATCCACATATCCACCAAGAACACATATAACAGTTTTCCTTAAAAGCAACAGTCAAAACCACCCAAAACTGGAAACAACCCAAATTTTAATCATCAGTAAACTAGAAAACAAACTGTGATATATTCATTCAGTGGATATTTTATAGTAATGAAAAAGAATAACCTACTGCTACATGCAACAACATACATGAAGCTCAAAACTTAATGCAGAATGAAAGAAATCAGAACAGTATATAGTACATGATACTATTTAATTTAAATTCAAAAACAGTAAGAAATCCAAAGTAACAATTATTCTGGTAAAAATCCATGTACTGGTTACCGCTGGAAGGTAAGAGTTAATGACTGCTTCTGGAACCCTGGAAATGTTCTACATCTTAATTTGAATAGTAGTTACAAGACTGTGTTTCCTTCATAAAAATTTATCAAAAAGTATACTGAATATTTATCCATCTAACTTATTTATATTTCAATTTCTAAATCTTTAAGCAATATGGGGCTTGAACTCACGACCCCCGAGATCAAACATTGCATGCTCTACCAACTAAGACAGGCAGGTACCCCTATTTCAATTTTTAAGATCTACTACCCAAAATATCAACTCTATACTGAGCCAGAGAAGGAAAGAAAAAGAAATAATTTAAGTAGTCCAGCTGTCCTCTATGACCACACCTTATCACCAATGAGGGTACGTCCTCAGAGAGCAAATGCAAATAGTAAGCCTGACATACTCCATGCATATTGGCAAAATCCACAGTTTGTCAGTCATTTTAGGGGTTTCTCTACTACTGACAAGAAGTAAAAACACTATTGAGGCAATTAAAAAAGAGTGTAGAGAGAGTTTTGTCTATATCCACAAGAAATGAATTGAAAAATTAACTGGAAAAACACTGAAGAGTAAGAATAACTGAGAAAAATCATCTGAAAGGAAAATATGACAAATAACAAGAAGAATCAGCACCCTGACTCTCCATAAATCCTCAAATGTCCCAATCAGAGATATACTGGAACATTTTAATTTCTGAGTATTATTATATGAAATTGGAACTATATATTATTAGGTACCTTATACCATTTATACATTATTATATAGAATTGTATAAACAAAACCAGGTATAACTTACTTAAAAGACATTTAAAGAAAATTTTCCAGAATAAATTAGACTGCTCTCTAAAAGGCAACTCCACTTTACTATGTACATAAATATACACAAAAATACATATACCTATATAGAAATATCATAAATATGTTATAAACACACTTACAAACAACATAAAAACATACGTATGCCCTTAACTGAACAAGAGCTAAAAGTCTAAATATATCAGAGTTAGAAAAATAACAAAGGCACTAAAATAGTGCCGAATTACATTGGAAAGAGGAGGCCAAAAAGGAATGGCTTAGGAAGCTAATTTCTCATTTATGATAAGAAGTAATCCAGCAATAATGTCTAGAGCTGACAAATCATGAATCAGTTATAAGCACATTATTTAAAGATAGGGAAACAATCACCAGGAGAACCAAAACAGTTGTCCACCTTCACCTTTTCTCTGAGGGCAGTGATGCAACTGGGACAAAGGATTGCTGATGTTCATACAATTTAAATGTACTGACTTCTATTTTTAACCATGCACTTTATCCTAAAAGTTATTAAACTTTTAAATCATGTTACAGAAAAGTAGATCATACAAAAAATTTTGGGGCGCCTGGGTGGCTCAGTCGGTTGAGCATCCAACTTCAGCTCAGGTCATGATCTCACGGTTCGTGGGTTCGAGCCCTGAATCAGGCTCTGTGCTGACAGCTAGCTCAGGGCCTGGAGTATGCTTCGGATTCTGTGTCTCCCTCTCTCTCTGACCCTCCCCTGCTCATGCTGTCTCTAACTCTCTCTCAAAAATAAATAAAATATTAAAAAAAAATTTTTCACCTCATGAAAATTTTAGGAACAGATCATACACTTCGATCCCAGTGTTAACATATCTGTAAAGGGCATGATAAATGTCCCTATTTCACAGGTTTATTGAGAGGATTAAACCAGGTAACGTAATGTAAAACAATCAGCAAAGTGCCTGGTACAAGGATTCAGTAAACTTTACTCATCATAAGCACAGAATAATGTTCAACACTAATTATTAGAACTGACACTAATTCATTATGTAAAGCACCTGATTAATAACCACTCAATAACTAATGACTGAATTAATGAGTCTATCTAGTTTTCAAGAAATGGATAATTATCTAAGACTATCAAATAAATATAGTTACCTTGTTAACTACAATGAAATCGGAATAAAAATTAAAATCAAAACCTGACAAAGCACAAAAAAAATCATGTCCTAATTTCACTACTTATAAGAATAACAACAGCAGCAGCAAGAGTAGTTACCATGTATAGCATTTCCTTCTAATGCTTTCCTGTACTTTTAAATTTGTTTCAAATATGACTTTTGTAATTTTGGGAGTGGGAAGAGGTCGATTTTAGAATTATATTCCACAAAGAAAGTAACTGCTTACAAGGGCCAAGATTTCCAAATCATGTCAACCTATTTTTGTACAAAAATCTACAAAATGATATACCAACACAATTTTTTCTTGGCACATGTAGTTATCTGCGAGCAAATAAGATTCTAATTAAAAGAATGAAATGCTTAAATTTCCCTAGAAATAGCACTATGCCATCTATTCAAAATGCACCATTCTCTATCAATAGGGACCTAAAGAGAAATAAATGCCTGACTGAACAAAATAAAATTAACCTTCCATAAGACTGCAGAGAACAGGATATGAAAAAGAGTGAATATATAGCTGACCCTTGAACAATGCAGGAATTAGGGGTGCCAACCCCCAAAGTACTCAAAAATTCACATGTAACTTTTGACTCCCTAAAAATTTAACTACTAATTACAATTAACAAAATTAATATACATTTTATATGTTATATTATATGCCGTATTTTTACAATAAAGCAAGCCAGAGAAAAGAAACTTATTAAGAAAATTGTGAGGTGAGAGACTCTTGAACGTTGAGAACAAACTGAGGAATTATGGTATGGGGGGAGGGGAAGGGAGGTGATGGGCATGGAGGAGGGCAGTTGTAGGGATGAGCACTGGGTGTTCTATGGAAACCAACTTGACAATAAACTATTAAAAAAAAAGAAAAAAGAAAATTGTGAGGAAGAGAACATACTTTTATAGTACAGTACACATATTTATTTTAAAAAAGCCCATATAGGTGGATAATCACAGTTCAATCCCATGTTGTTTAAGAGTTACCTATATATACTTCTAAAATATATGCATTATTATTCATATTTGTAAATACTTTACAAATACTAAAAATATTATTTTCTCTCCAAAAGTTCATAACCTTCATTGTAGTAAGGAGCAACTTAGCTCCTCATCTAGAGATTCAAATGGAATAAAAGGAGAATCAAAGTGAGATAGCCAGAAATAAGAAAAACAGGATGCAGGGATAACAAGGTTTCTCTCCAACAAGCATATCTGTCTTTAAGCCAAAGAAGAGGCATACCTAGAGCGGTCACCTCAATTTCCAAGCTTACCTGTGCATACTCTCTTTCAATGGCAGCCTTCTTCTGACTGAATGTCCTAAAAACACAAACAAAAATTCATTAGAAGTATAAAAATAATTTTATGTAAATTTATCAACACACCTTCAGATACTACCTAGTAAGCTGTGATCAGGGAAAGGACAATATTTTTCCCATAAAATTATTCATCTTATGTTCCTAGGAATACCGCTGACAAAAGGCTCTGAACTCAGAAAAACTACATTCAAATTCTGGCTCTACCACTTAGTAGCTGTATGATCTTGGTCAAGTCACTTGACTTCTCTGTGCCTCAAAATGGGGATAGTTATAACAGTATCCATGTCATAGGGGCAGTGTAAAATTTAGTTAATTAAAATATACTAACTGCTTGGGTCACCTGGGTGGCTCAGTAGATTAAGTGTCTAATTCTGGTTTTCGGCTCAGGTCATGATCTCACAGTTTGAGTTCAAGCCCACATCAGGTTCTGCACTCAGAGCGCAGAGCCTCCTTGGGATATTCTCTCTCTCTCTCTCTCTCTCTCTCTCTCTCTCTCTCTCTCCCCTCACCTCACTGCCCTCTCCCTCCTGCTCTCTCAAAAATAAACTTAAATAACTATAACTATAAATATAAATAAATATATACTGTCTTCCCACCTACCATTAACACCCAGGCAAAAGAAACTAATTAAAATGAACTAGCTTATACTTTCATCATTAAAAAATCTGAAAACTGGGGTGCTTCAGTAGCTCAGTCAGTTGAGAATCTGATTCTTGACTTCAGCTCAGGTCGTAATCTCAGGGTCATGGGATTGAGCCTTGCATCAGGCTCTGCCCTAGGGTTGGTCTCCCTCACTTGTGCTCGCTCACTCTCAAAAAAAGAAATCTGAAAACTTACCCATATTTTGAAAGAAGTAGTATTTTCTAATATTTTACAAAACATGAAACCAAACATTTAAGCTATTTATTTAGTAGCTATTTATTTACCATTTAGTATCTATTTATTTAGCTTGAAAGCCTAGATGTAAATCATCTTAAAGTAATGATGTTAAAGTGAAGTCTCCAAGAAAATGGGAACTCTTATTCTGAATGTGCATATCAATTAATTTTAAAATTCTCTGTGGAATTTTTAGTTGTTATGAAACAATTACATGTCTACTAAGTAATATTCTGTTCTAAAGAAAGAAAACAAATCCAAGTTGACAACTATTCAAAATCAACTTCATTAATATTAGAAACCTATTTATTATAATTCACAGTATCAAGAGAGCAGAACAAAAAAATCTCCTCATAATATCCATAGAAGATGAAAAGGCATTTGTTAAAATTCAACAGCAGTTTCTCATAAACATCTTTTAAAATATTAATGGGTGCTATAATTAAACAGATGGACACGAACAAGTGATGGCAAAGATATGGAGAAATTAGAACACTCATACATCGCTGGTAGGAATATAAAATGATGCAGCTGCTTTAGAAAATCACAGTGTAGGAGTTCCTCAAAAGGTTAAACATAGAGTTACCATATGACCTGGCAGTTCTATTCCTAAGTATGTAGCCAAGAAAACTTAAAACATGTCTGTACAAAAACTTGTAACTGAATGTTCATAGCAACATTATTCATAATAGCGAGAAGGTGGAAACAATCTAAATGTCCATTAACTGGTGAACAGATAAACAAGATGTGCTATATTCACATGATGGAATATTATTCAAAAATGTAATGAAATATTGATACATGATACAGTATGGATCAATCTGGAAAACACTATGCTAAGAAGTCACATAAAAGGCCAACTATTACTTGATTTCATTTATACCGAATATCCCAGAAGGCAAACCTATAGAGACAGAAAGTAGATTAGTGGTTGCCAAAGGTTGCAAAGTTGAGATAAGTTTGCCATTTATTTCAAAAGTTATTTTTCTTTTACTAAATAGGTTGATTACAAAGTTCACATGGAAAAACATTTAAGAATACTATTAACACTCTGAAAAAGAATATTAAAAAAAGACCTACCTTCACTACACAATAAAAATTAACAAGTGACAATAATTAAGACAGTAATAATTAAGACAATAATTAAGACAATAATTAAGACTGAAAAAGAAGACACTGATCAATGATGATATAGCAGTAAATAAGACAGACCAATAGTTAAAAAAATCATTATGCAAAGAATAATTTAATAACAAATGGAATAAAGTACTATGAAGTACTATGAAGAAAGCTACAAAATATTATCCACTACTTTTTAAAAGCTTTAGAAGAGTGTGGTAAAGCAAGATCTCATCTTATCTTTAAAACATGTTAATGTGGGGCGCCTGGGTGGCTTAGTCGGTTAAGTGTCCGACTTTCGCTCTAGGTCATGATCTCGCGGTTCGTGGGTTCGAGCCCCGCGTCGGGCTCTGTGCTGACTGCCTGCTCAGAGCCTGGAGCCTGTTTCAATCTGTGACTCCCTCTCTCTCTGACCCTCCCCTGCTCATGCTGTCTCTGTCTCTCTCTCCTAGAAATAAATAAAACATTAAAAAAAATAATAAAAAAAAAATAAAAAAAATAAAACATGTTAATGTATACACCTTTACATAATACAGATACCTATATACACTCACAAATACCTGAAAAATATATATAGGGGAAAAGACACTCAAAGGATATATGCCAGATTTTTATTGTTTACGGAAGGGGGCATGAGACTCTTACTTTCTACTCTGATTCTATCTTTGTTCCAATAATAATCTATTACTAATATAATGAGAAAAAAATTAAATATATAAAATTGCTAATTTTCAATCAACTCATATACTTCTAAGAAAAAATACATAAATTTCATATCACAGAAAAGAGTAAGAATAAATCCCTACAGTAGTTATTTCTTAATAAAATCTAATATTCTAAATAATTTTCCTAAAACAAATCTGCTCAAGCGACTCTCCTACAAATATTTCTAAAATAGCTCCTCATCACTCCCAGGGTAAAAATCTGAATTCCCTTACCATAACAAAAAAGGCTATATTTGACTTTATCTCTATAAACTCCCCATTTGCATCCCAGACCCCAGCTAAAGTTCTTAAAAGCACTAGGAGGCTTGTGCTCATACTCTAGCAAATGTACTCCTTTCTACTTGGAATTCCCTTACCCCATTATTTGGCTTAATTCTTCCTCATCCTTCAAAACTTGGCTTAAGCATGACCTCCTCTAAGAAGCCTTCCTGAATTCCACTTGTGATTTGGATACCCTTTCTCTGAGGTCCTCCAGCATGTTGTAACAAAGTACCGTCTTCAAGTATTTTAATTGTGAATTGACTATAGAGTTCCTGAAGACCAGTGAGTGTGTTTAGTATTTATATGTGTTGCACACTGCCTGAAAGGTATAGAAGTTTATTCAATAAATGTTTGCTGAATGAATGGATAGAAACTAAATAATCATGTTTCAGGCTCTTCATGAGTTTAAATTAAACACCTCAGTAGGTTACTTCCTGGGACGGGCAGAACTAAGATCACAATCTATGTCCATATGGACCACATAAGTTTCTTGACCTTGGACGACTACATATCAGCAAACACAACTATTTTGTATACGTGGGCTTTAAAAACCAAGAAGGGTATATGAATGTGCAGTAAAGGATTAACCTTGCCCCAAGAAAGGTCTGGCCTTTGCCCTTGAATTCTGGGGAGTAATCTCTAAACCTCTGGAATGTCATGTCTGATAACAGTGTTTTTGTTTACTGGGGACCTTAGGCCATACCTAGTCTATGATAGCAATGTGATTTATTGAGAGTGGTGTGGAGGAGAGAGGGGTTCCTAACACATGGTATCAGCTCAACCTCTGCAGGAGCTGGAAACTAAGGTCAGCCACATGGGCAGTCAATCATATACTGGTGACCAAATATACCTCTCCCCTTGGCTAATTGTAAAGTATATCCTCTCACTATTTAAAAAAAAAAAAAACCACAAACTTCACTAAACTTTCAATGAGTTCTATGAGTACTTCTACTGAATTATCAAATCTAACAGTGGTCCTGGGGCCTTCTGATCTTGCAAGTTATGTCAGAAGTGAGGGTAATCTTAGAGACCTCCAAACTTGCAGTTGGTGTCTTGGGGACTCCCTAACTCAATAATTCATCATCAGGATAAGCAGAACACCTAAGAATATTCAAATTATGAATGGCGGTAGTAGAAATAGGATATTAATAACCATAATGATGAATGTTAAAATTACAGATAAATACACATACTAAATGGCTAAAGCTTAAAAGACTGATAACTATAAATATTAGTGGGAAGACAGAGCAATAAAACTCTAATACGTTGATGGTGGGAATGTAAAATAATACAACCATTGTGGTTAAGAATACGGTTTTTCTTATGTAATTAAGCACACATCTATCTTGACACAGCAATTCTAATATGGGCATTTACTAAGAGAAATAAAAATATACATCCCTAAAAACACTTAACAGGGATAGTTATAGCACTTTTATTCATGAACAGACAAAAACAGGAAGTAATCCATGTGTCTATCACTGGGATAAAAGATCAACAATGATATATATTCAAAATATATAAAGAACTTTTAAAACTCAACACCCAGAAAATGAATAATCCAATTAAAAATGGACAGACAACATGAATATACATCTTTCCAAAGAAGACATACAGATGGCCAACAGACTCATGAAAAGATGCTCAACATCACTGATCATCAAGGAAATACAAATCAAAACTACAATGAGAGGAGAGGAGAGGAGAGGGCAAGATGGCGGAGAAGTAAGGAGCTCCGTACTTGCACGAGCACCCATACATCACACAGAAAAGATCTGAAGCCATTGGAAACCTTACAAAACCTGAGAGATTGGGAGAAAAAAGACGCAGAATCCACTGAGAGAGCCTTCTAACGTGAGTGCGAACCGGGGAAGATAAAATCGGGCCGGGATCGGAGACTCCAGGGTGGGAGGCGATCCCCCTCTACCCTCTACGGGGAGTGAGAGGGGAAAAGGAGAGAGTCCGAAACAGAAAAACCTCCGCACGGGGGAGAAAAACCTCCGTTGGAAAGACCGTACTTGCCAAATACCTGCACACCAGGTCCCCTCGCGCCA